>NC_068937.1:31319768-31350514 GCF_016801865.2 Culex pipiens pallens | reverse complement strand
CCGCTGGAAAAAGATTTGGATATGCTTGCATTGCTGGAGCTAATGGGTACTACAAAGTTTATTGAATTTGGGTCTAAAATGCCATTCTTATGCAAAATTTGCTGAACTTTCCGATTTTTTTGAAAAACTGTTCAAAAATATTCAAAATCATCACTTTTTTAAAAAGATGTTTGTGCAATTGTGATAACTCATGAAGAATACATGTAAACCCCTTATGCTAACTCATCAATTTTTTTGTTTTTGTCTGCTCTACAACTTTGAAGGACATTGACACACTCTTAAAAATAACCCTGCAAAGTTACAAAAAACACGTAGTTAAAATAAAATATATGGGTAATTCTCCGCCAACTCACACAGCAGTTGCCCCGACCCCTCTTCGATTTGCGTGAAACTTTGTCCTAAGGGGTAACTTTTGTCCCTGATCACGAATCCGAGGTCCGATTTTTGATATCTCGTGACGGAGGGGCGGTACGACCCCTTCCATTTTTGAACATGCGAAAAAAGAGGTGTTTTTCAATAATTTGCAGCCTGAAACGGTGATGAGATAGAAATTTGGTGTCAAAGGGACTTTTATGTAAAATTAGACGCCCGATTTGATGGCGTACTCAGAATTCCGAAAAAACGTATTTTTCATCGAAAAAAACACTAAAAAGGTTTTAAAAATTCTCCCATTTTCCGTTACTCGACTGTAAAAAATTTTGGAACATGTCATTTTATGGGAAATTTAATGTACTTTTCGAATCTACATTGACCCAGAAGGGTCATTTTTTCATTTAGAACAAAATTTTTCATTTTAAAATTTCGTGTTTTTTCTAACTTTGCAGGGTTTTTTTAGAGTGTAACAATGTTCTACAAAGTTGTAGAGCAGACAATTACAAAAATTTTGATATATAGACATAAGGGGTTTGCTTATAAACATCACGAGTTATCACGATTTTACGAAAAAAAGTTTTGAAAAAGTTGGTCGTCATCGATCATGGCCGTTCATGGTCACCCGCGACAGACACGGACGACGAAACAAAGAGAAACGCAAAAAGTAACTTTTTCAAAACTTTTTTTCGTAAAATCGCGATAACTCGTGATGTTTATAAGCAAACCCCTTATGTCTATAGATCAAAATTTTTGTAATTGTCTGCTCTACAACTTTGTAGAACATTGTTACACTCTAAAAAATAACCCTGCAAAGTTAGAAAAAACACGAAATTTTAAAATGAAAATTTTTGTTCCAAATGAAAAATGACCCTTCTGGGTCAATGTAGATTCGAAAAGTACATTAAATTTCCCATAAAATGACATGTTCCAAAAATTTTTACAGTCGAGTAACGGAAAATGGGAGAATTTTTAAAACTTTTTTAGTGTTTTTTCGATGAAAAATTCGTTTTTTCGGAATTCTGAGTACGCCATCAAATCGGGCGTCTAATTTTACATAAAAGTCCCTTTGACACCAAATTTCTATCTCATCACCGTTTCAGGCTGCAAATTATTGAAAAACACCTCTTTTTTCGCATGTTCAAAAATGGAAGGGGTCGTACCGCCCCTCCGTCACGAGATATCAAAAAACGGACCTCGGATTCGTGATCAGGGACAAAAGTTACCCCTTAGGACAAAGTTTCACGCAAATCGAAGAGGGGTCGGGGCAACTTTTCCCGATTTCGTGTGAGTTGGTAGAGAATTACCCATATGTTTTAAATAACTTTTTCTGATGTCGTGGGGGTTAGCGGAAATGAATATTACAGTTGACTCTCTGGCTGTCAATCTTCTCAATATCGACACAGAGAGAGCAAATATATATTTATTCGAAAATCTGTATCTTGGGAAGGGACTCTCTGACCAAAGTAATGTCTCCAGCTGAGTTGTAGGTAATAATGAAATGAATACAATTCATCAGAGGCGACGCGTGGCCATTTTGGATACCTGTTCAAAATAAATTTCTTTATGAATACAAAACAAAGAAAAACAAATTGAAAAAAAAATATATTGGGTTAAAGATTTTAATAAAAAAAAATCTTTAAAATGCATAAATCAACAATGCAGTTGTCTTACAATCATTTGTTTTCAAAAATTTAGAATCAACGAAATATTTTTCACGAGCTAAAAACAAGATTTTCATTCCGTAAAAAAATTAAATATATGACATATGATTGTTGGCTACAAATGTGCTGAAGAAAACTTAATTCAATTTCAAACAATTTCCGTATCCTTCGAATTGAATGTAATTTTTTCCAAAACATGGAAAAAATGTATTCTTAAAGAGTTTCCAGGGATGAAATTGTGCTTGAAAAAGGGAAGACTGTAAGCAAAATCGTCAGTTTGAAAATAGAGATCGTTGCAAATATTATGTATTTAAGAAAATAGCACAGCTCCACAAAAAGTGTTTTTGTATTTTTTAACCCTAAAAATATTAACAAAAAACAAAGAAGTTTTAATGATTTTTTTATTGTTATAATAATATCATGGTATTTCATTGCAATCGGCAAAAATAATTACAATGCAATTTTATACAATAAATAAATAAAAAAAAGCTTTTTTCTTTGTCTTTTTTCATAAAATCTAAATATATGAATGAAATATATGAAAAGTGTTGCACATAACTTTTTTATAAGTATTTTTTATTATTTTTCTCTTCAATTTTTATCAAGCATTATTTCCAGCCCGCCAATACTTAAGAAAAGTCTAAAAGGTTGAGCAACCCTGATTAACATCATTAATTGTACAAAACCTGCTCCCCTTTCAATAATAGCTCGAAAAAATAAAAAAAAAATCAAAATTTTGATGTAAATAAACTTACAATCAACAAAAAACAATCGGCGTTGATAATCATTTAAAGCAATATTGAACCAGTATTATATTTTTTTTAATTGAAATGTTAAAATATTTTTTTTTTTGCAGCGCCCCCTCGACTTTGGCCTTAGTCAAGGGACATTTTTTTGCAGTGGCCTCACTATTATCACTATCACTCCATCGAGATACACGCTCTTTACCTACCGTCAGTGGGGGTGACTATGGGTCAAAAAACGATACACCTCTCGAAATTTCTTAACACTACCTTAAATGCCAATTGTTTGAAAATTGACCCAATCTCACCCCTTAGAGGCGGTGAGATTGGGTCAAATGAAACTAAAATGATGCTCAAATACAACGATATGGTAAAAACCAGCATCCAACAGCGTTTCTTGTTCGAGGGAATCGTATTGACACGCTACAATGTTTGAAGTGGAGATTTTCAAACATTTGGGTAGTTTTCGAGCAATTCTAACAAAAATATTAGAAAAATGATTTTTCGAGAGGTCATTTTTGGCCAAAAACGTACCCCAACTTTAGACATCTGCCAAAATAACAGGATTTGTTCTAGAAACGAGATTTTTTCAGCGAAGTCATCTTACGATGTCCCCTACACAACCCTTTTAACAGAATTCAGTTTCATTGAGAATAACCTGAAAAATGGTAAAATCCGTAAAAAATCACTTTGACCCAATCTCACCCCCCAGACCCAATGTCACCCCCACTGACGGTACATATTAAGAAATATGTTCAATAGTACAATTCTGGAGATTTGTTTTTTAAAAAGGTCCAATAAACCAAATTTCCAGTTTTTGCTTTTTGGGTGTTTTTGAAACCGCCTTGAGTCAGGGGTTTTAAAAAACACCCAAAAAGCAAAAACTAAAAATTTGGTTTATTGGACCTTTTCAAAAAAAAACTCCAGAATTATAAGAACATGCGAACTCGTCTTGGAATCATGTAAACGCCAGACGAAATCATTGCATAGAACGCACAATGAAAATGCACCGCGCACTGCAAAATCTCCCAAGCAGCACCAACCTGTCCTAAATTCTTTTAGGACGGCTTCCCATACAACGCATTTGCCGAATACATTCAAAAGTCTCTTATTTGTACACGGCGGACTAGTGTAGTGTGCGACGCTCAAACTGTGCAGAGCTGGCACAGGACGGGCGCGCCACCCCCAGAAAGAGCGAAAACAGAAAGAGAGCAAATTACGGAACGGAGAGATGTAGAGAGCGACGCTTATTCTGGCGGCGACTCGAGCGACTCGACCAAATTTTGGCTCTCGCGCTCTTTCTCGGGGTGGCGCGCTCGGTGCGCCCGTCCTGTGCCAGCTCTGCACAGCAGGGATGCCATATCTACGGATTTCTCCGTAGATCTACGGATTTCAGCCATTTCTACGGATCTACGGATTGATCTCCAAAATCTACGGATTTTCATACCGGCTGATAATTGTATGAAGGACGTGAAATTATATTTTTGCGTGATAAAAATGTTTTATGAAAATGTTTTGAACAATCTGTTTTACAAGAAGTTTTGAGGATCGTTAAATTGAAAAGTCGTTTAAGAGAAATGAGGCGATGGCTTAAATCCAGTGCAGCTTATAGATAAGATCTAGTGGGTTGAGGTCACGTCAAGTCGATGATTGAAAAATAATTATGTTGGTGTAAATAACACATAAATAAATAATTTAAAAATAAAATCGAAACATAAGTTAAACTTGAGTTAAAAGGCAAATTTGGATTGAAATTAGAACATGTGGTGTGTTAACAAAAATTGAGAGTAGGAATATTGTATAGGGTTTTGAGTAACTTTCTCTAAAAGGAGGTTACAAGTGAAAATTCCACATATTTTTTCCCGTGTTCATGAGGTCATTTTTAGTAACTTTTTCTCTGCGAAAAATGTTACTTTTCTTCAGGGATGCACCTTTGGTCCAAGGATCCCTTGGCGAAGCATCAATTTGGTGCCCTCTTTAATATTTCAACACTTTGATAAATTGATTTTAAATTCAAATGTTTGCCTGATTTAAAAATTGCAATTGGAGTAGTAAACAGGTTGATAAAAAAAATCCCTAATGTTGAAGTATTTTCAAATCGATGATTTAATTTATAGTTTCTATTTTCTACTTTAAATTGATCAAAATCAAACCATCCACATTAACGACCCCCGGGTCTTTTGTGGTCAGGCTTGCCACAAATACAGATTTTTCAGCACAGGCCCGAAACACAAACGAATTTTTTTTTTTACAGTTAAAATAAATGTGGGCAGTTTTTGTTAAATTGGCCAAAAAGATTGCAAGTTTCTGCTCGAACCTAGGAGTCCGAAGGCTTGAATGGGGAGAGCACCCAAACCTCTTTCTACTCCAAGGGACCTTCCACCCCAGTGTTTGAACTGACGACCTTTGAACAGTGGTGTCACGGTTCGCTTTTGAGCGTATCATAGCCACTCAATCGACGAACCTATCGGGTGAGCGCTTATCGAACGCTCAGAGCGGCGGGTTTGAACGGTTCGCGAACCAAAATTTCGATCATCATTTCTCTGCTCGCTTGCCGCTCCGCTCTGAACGGAGTAAAGAGAGCGTTCAGCGAACGGTTCGCCAACGGAGAATGTAGGCACTGATAGAAAAACTTATTTGTTTTTATTCTTCACTCCCACAAAATTGTTCAAATTTGTTAACGATAAAGTTATCAAGGAACCATCCATAAACTACGTGGTAACCTTAGGGTGAGGGTGGGGGGCTATGGCGATTACCCACGCTCCATAGAAAAAAGATTTAATTTGAATGGGCATTGTCCACGATGGGGGGGGGGGGGGTTGGTTAGATTTCCAAAAAAGTGTCCACGTTTGTGGATGGTCCCCAAGGAACCAGGGAGTCCTCTGTTGACCCAGGACATAACAACATAATATAAAAAAGTCTACCATACTCACTGGAGCTATGCGGGTATGATCTGCAGTCATAAACCGCAGACCTCTTGCTTGTTACGATAATAAATCCAGGGATAATAAATCCAGGGATAATAAATCCAGGGAGTCATTGGAAGACCCAGGACATCCCAATGAGTTGTTGAAGCCATGCTCTGTAGCCCTCCATAGTCACCATCTGTTGACAAAATAATGAAATGTTTTTCTCTGAGTGCTGTTTTTTAAATCTTCTTGCGAACCGCTCATTGATGGTCCCTCTCACTCTCATTCGCGATGAGAGAGCAAGGGTTCATGCGAACCACGGCAGGCGTTCGGATCATGGTTCGCTCATGCTTGGTTCGCAATCATGAGCGAACCACGCTTGAGCGTCATGACGTATCGTTTGAACCACGATTCGAGTGAGCGAACCGTGACACCACTGCCTTTGAATTGCGAGTCCAACCGCCGTCAGCGATTCCACCGGAGTAGGCTTGGTTTGGTGTGTTGTTTGTACTTATGGCATGGAGACGAATCCTACACCTGGAATGACTTAACGGCCTAACAACCAAGGCCGGGACCGACATTTTACTTCCTCATCCGATGGAAGGTTGCAGCAGATGGGAATCGAACCCAGAATCATCCGCTTACAAAGCGGACAGCGTTACCATTCGGCCACGCACTGCTCTTTAAATTGATATGAAATTTAAAAAAAACCATTTAAAAAAATCAAACATTGAAACTATTTTTTTTCGATTAATTTTTGGCATTCAAAACAAAAACATTTTGAAGTGTTTTTTTTTTTAATTTTTTATCCGTGAAAACAAATTGATTTAAAATTCAAAGTTTTTAATCAAAACTAAGGAAAAATATTTTTCAAAACATATATAAAGCATATTTTTTGTTTATAAATTTTCTCATTTCTATATTTCTTAATTACTTAAACCAAATTTGCTTCGAGACATTTGTATGCCCAGAACATTAATATGGTAAATGAGCAATTCTCTGAGATTTCGGTCATTCGATTTTTTTTGTATTTTTTAATCCGGCTGAAACTTTTTTGGTGCCTTCCATATGCCCAAAAAATCCATTTTGCATCATTAGTTCGTTCATATAATTTTCTATACAAATTTGGCAGCTGTCCATTCAAAAATGATTTATGAAAATTCGAAAACCTGAATCTTTGGAAGGAATTTTTTGGTCGATTTGGTGTCTTCGGCAAAGTTGTAGGTAAGTAGGTAAGTTGTAGGTAAGGACGACACTGAAAAATTATGGTACTCGGTAAAAAAATTAGGTGATTTTCTTTTTCACTTTTTGTCATTAAAACATGATTTGCAAAAAACACTATTTTTATTTTTTATTTTCTGATATGTTTTAGGGGACATCAAATACCAACTCTTCAGAAATTTCCAGAATGGCCAAAAAGTCTTTGAGCGAGTTATACATTTTTCAACTTAATTTTTAGATTTAAAATCAAATTTGCAATCAAAAAAAACTTTAGTGAAATTTTGATAAAGTGCACCGTTTTCAAATTATAGCAATTTTCAGGTCACTTTTTTGAAAATAGTAGCAGTTATTCATTTTTTAAAATAAGTGCCCATGTTTGCCCACCCTTGAAAAAAATATTTTTGAAAAGCTGAAATTTTTTTCTATATTTTGCATTTTTTAACTTTGTTGATACGACCCTTAGTTGCTGAGATATTGCCATGCAATGATTTTAAAAAAGGAAAATGTTTTTTTCTAATTTTCACCCAAACAACCCACCATTTTCTAATGTCGATATCTCAGCAACTAATGTTAAAATATGAAACATTTGTGAAATTTTTCGATCTTTTCGAAAACAATATTTTTTTTATCAAGACTAACATTTCAAAAGGGCGTAATATTGAATGCTTGACCCTTTTGAAATGTTAGTCTTGATTAAAAAAAATTACCGATGAATGAAGAGTTGGCATTTGATGTCCCCTAAAACAAATCAGAAAATAATAAAATAATAAAAATTGTGTTTTTTTGCAAATCAAGTTTTAGTGACAAAAAGTGAAATAAAAAATCACTAATTTTTTTTTTTTTAAACGGTATCATATTCTTTCAGTGTAGTCCTTATACATACCTTCAACTTTGCAGAAGACACCAAATCGATCAAAAAATTCCTTCCAAAGATACAGATTTTCGAATTTTCATAAATCATTTTTGTATGGACAGCTGCCAAATTTGTATGGAACATTATATGGACAAACTAGTGATGCAAAATGGCTTCTTAAAGCATAACGAAGGCACCAAAAAAGTTTCAGCCGGATTAAAAATACAAAAATTAAAATTAAAGAAAAAATACCGATTTCGTAGAGAATTGCTCAAATGTGTTAATTTTGGCAAAATAACGCTGTATTATCCCAAAACCTGAAAAAAATATACACAATTTGTAACTTTTCTCCATACCAGCACGTCCCTGTTTTTTTTGTACAAAAAAAGATAAAAGCAAAATCCATATAAATGCTTCAATAAATGTTTTGTTAAAAGTGTTAAAATTTTATCTCCAGATTGTTTTTTGAATTCATAACATTAATATAATATTTCATGAACGGTCTACACAAACAATTTTCGAAAACCGCCGTAGGCCAGACAAAATGCCTTCGCTGCCGGATGTTAGGCAGCCCTGGCTTAGGATTTTCGGAAAATTTCAAATTTTCTGTATTTAAATAATATTTATTGAATGAAAGGGCTATCACAGACAAACAGACGGGACACTCGAGTACCGAACCATCGTCCTTCAAAAACGGTTATTTCAAATGCAATTTTGTTTCGGCATCCACTCAAACCGGCGCTGATGGCGCTGCTGTCGAGACAGCTCGCTCGTCTATTCTCAGTGTGTGTGTGAAACGTGTTTTTGTTTTTAAGTGGAGCGTGAGCACGTGCGAAGCAGCAAATGAGAGCACAAATATTTATGGAACTCTGGAATTCTATCCGTAAATCACAATCCAGGCATTCCAGGACAAAATTGGGGCGGTCTTGGCCATAGCCTCTTGCCCCACTATTAACCCGGTAGGCCTCAAGGCCTGCCGATGTCGAGGTTGCTGCTGAGGCGCCGGCTACTGCGGAGGAAGCCGGATCCTGTGGTGGAGTCATCTCCTTCGGAGCAACCTGTTTACTTTGGCATTCCCCGTGGAAATTTCCTAAACGCCCATCGTGGGGATTATTTCCGGTAGGTTTGCATTGGATTTATCTATTTCGGCGGCCACTACTGGTGTTTTCGTGCCAGGGGTATCTTTTTGATGATGGTGTCAGGTGTAATGATTCGAGGTTTCGGTGGAGGAGAAATCTTCGAAAGAACTTGGTAGCAACTGGGAGGACCAGTGATTTGGTCTCTGTCGTTGCGGTTGTGGTGCGTCGTTGCTGGTGATTTGTCCGATTTGGCTCATGAGGTTCTGCTATTGGAAACGGAACCGACCCGCCGTCATCTTCGGCCTTCGGTGTTTTTTTTTTCTTTTCATCGAGTAGCAACAACAAAATTATTTCGATCAGCTGTTGATGTTTACAATCGTTTGATTGTCTCACGCATACACTGACGTGGCACATGACAGTAATGGGTTTGTATTGGTAGGTTTGGGCTGCGCTTCGGCATCAACTCACCAGGCAGCGCTGGCGTCGCCGTGATTTGGTGATTTGATGAAGGACGATGTATTTCAAAAATAATTTGTATGGAGAGTCACGTCTGTTTGTCTGTGGGGCTATCTTGAATAAAAAAAATCTTGCTGTTCGGGTGACATTTTGAAAACTATTTTTTTTTCTTTATATTTAAGTGGCTGTATCGCAGAAACGAAAAGACAAAGACCAAATCACGGCAGAAACGAAAAGACAAATCTACAATGTTTATTAGACGATTTTATAAAAAAATCTATACTTAAATAAATACTAAAAAAAAATGAAATGGACACTTATGAAGAATTTTTTTTCTTTGTAAATGCTTTATCAAAATTTCTAAAAACTGTATTTCGATTGCAGGTTTGATTTTACTTTCAAAAATGAAGTTTAAAATGTTTTGCGTGAAAATTGTATAAGTCACGGCCAAACATAAGTTTTTTAAAAAGTTTTGAATACAAATTTTGGGAATTTCAAAAGTTAATTATAAAAATGTGTATTTTTTTTTTGTCTGAGTTAAAAATTATATTTTATATTTGTTTATGTAATACACATAAATTTAAAGTTAATGTTGCCTTTACTTCTGTACTAGGGTACCTAACAAGGTACCTTACAAATTATGGTAAACCATTTTTTGTAAAAAAAAAGCAGAGTTGTCTTGAAAATAGGAGTGCAATCAACTCAAGACACATTCTCCGGGGTATACTAGCTAAATTTTGAAAACTTGATTGAATGGCGAAATATATGTTGTGATTGGATTGTGTATAGTTAAGGCTTGTAAAATCAACATTTACAAACATTTATAGATTTATAACCTTGACTTTTGACGCAAATGATATATAAACTGTAAAAACGTTTCAAAACCACCTTCGGAATCCTGAAATATATCCGGTGGTCAGGAACTATTTTTCCGAAGCTTATCATATCCAGAAAATAGAATAAATTTCTCGTCGAAAAACACGAACGTAGAACAGCAACCGAAACGTTAAACCCTTAGCCCAATGTCTTAAGGCAAATTTATTTACTTTCAGAATCTGTAAAAATATTGAAGTTGTTTTCTTTGAAATTTGCGAGTTACAGCAAAAAACAGAAAAAAGAAACGTCATTCTGTCACGGCACAATGTATCATAACCATTTTTAGCTCCATTAAGTTTGTTCAAAAATATTTATTTTGATTTTTTGTAAAACTTCCACAACAGTTTTTTTGCATTTTGATTGTTAGACAGATCGGTTTTCATTTTAAATTAATTTTAAATGAAGATCAGGTCATGCACATAAAATCATGAAAAAACATATGTTCAAAAAATCATTTATATTTTGTAGTTTATGTACAGTAGCACAACTGTGGTAATATAGTTTCGTAAAGTTAGGCATGCAATTTGAAATTAACTTTTTGTTGATCTTGATAAAACCATAATTCGATTTTAAGGTCTTCTTTAAAAAGAAAACTATTTGTTTTGGAAATTCTATAACCCCTAGCTAGAAAAAAAAAATATTTTGGGTTCCCAAGACACCAACCACCTGGAAATATTTTTTTAACAAGTCTACGGATTCGACTTCTACCAGACCTGGCATCCCTGCTGCACAGTTTGAGCGTCGCACACTACACTAGTCCGCCGTGTACAAATAAGAGGCCTTTGAATGTATTCGGCAAATGCGTTGTATGGGAAGCCGTCCTAAAAGAATTTAGGACAGGTTGGTGCTGCTTGGGAGATTTTGCAGTGCGCGGTGCATTTTCATTGTGCGTTCTATGCAATGATTTCGTCTGGCGTTTTCATGATTCAAAGACGAGTTTGCATGTTCGCACAAATATATTATTGAACATTTATAAATAAGCTAATCAATATTATTATACATCAAAATGACTATGAACAGGTTGAACAGGTGGACGCGACGCCTCTGCAATTCATAAACAGCCACAATCCTTGAAAAAATCAAACGCAACGCAACAACGTAAATAAATAAACAAAATTTAAAAAAATATATTTTCTTCGAAAAGTTTTCGAAATTCCCTATATTGTTGATGCTTATAAAGTTTAAAATCGGACCGATAGTTGAGAAGCTGTCGTCAGCTTAAAAATGAAGGCTCATTGGAAGACAATTTCAATTCTTTGCAATACAATATCAAAGTTTCGATTTTCAAGGCACAAAAAATAAAATTGATGAAACTAGAAAATTAAACTGTAAAGAAAAACTGACTTAATCCACCTATGTGGTTGATGCTGGTTTATGCCTTCCTCACTACTTCTTCAGAGTTCGGACACTCACTCACGAGGTACTCAACTATGAGGAAAAACTAAGTTACCTGCGAGTAAATTACTCATCACTCTCGGTGAGTGTGAGGGCCTTCCTCATTTACTCACAAAGAGGGCTTTGAGCGCTCATGAGGGCTATTTTAGAAAACAAATTTCGAGATGTCAAACTCTAGATCGGTGATTTTCTTGTTCACTCAACAGCGAAAAAGTAGTCCTGATGGTAGAGGCGCAGAGCTATCAATTAGAAGTTTTTGTATCACAGTGGTTCAAATCCTGATTTTTATCTGTTTTTTTTTCAGCGAGTTTATTTTTTTTAATCACATAGTTTGTTGTCAGCTTCCAGCTGTCCTACCGACGGATAGGTCGGAGGTTGTTTAGACGGCAGGTGGATTTTTACAGCTTTACCAGCAGTGGATGGCCGTGTTGCTGAGGTAAGTGGCCACTCCCGGTCGTCGACAGTTGTACAAATGTGTTTTGGTTCAGCATCGGGACATGCCGAAGAAGTTGCAGTAGCCGCCGGTGGCTTTGGCTTGGAGGTTCACTGAAAACTAAAAAAGGCCGATCCAGTGCTTTAAACAGCTTTAGGCTAGGGCCACCGGCGGCTGCTGAGGCTCCACTGGCGTGTCCTGGTTCTTAGGCAAGACATATTGGTAGAACTGTCAGCGACCGGGAGTGGCCACAGTTGCACAGCTGTCGAAGGGAGTGACCACCATTACCCACAGCAACACGGCCATCTTCTTTTGGTATGGCTGCCAACATCCACCCGCAGAAGCTGCCCCCGTCTGCAGCCTCCGATTTGTCCTGCGGTAGGTCTATCCACAACGGATTCGACCGGTCACCAATCTTAAAATTATGAAATTAATTGCCCATCCATTGGACTTTGACAATCCAAGGTTTCTTTTGAAGCAATGAAAAACAAATTACAGACAGACAAAAAAAAATTTATACTACGTTAATATCAACCCTAAACCTTCGGATTTATAGACATTGACGCTACCTCCAATGTACAACCGATTGATAAAGACACATGATTTTGAATTGATGTTGTCATTGATTTTGTAAATAACAAAT
Organism: Culex pipiens pallens; assembly: GCF_016801865.2. Lineage (NCBI taxonomy): Eukaryota > Metazoa > Arthropoda > Insecta > Diptera > Culicidae > Culex > Culex pipiens. The sequence continues at coordinate 31,337,873 of NC_068937.1, read as the reverse complement.
TGTTGGAAACGGCCTACTCACACCCTCATTTTACTCAAATATGAGTAAATTTACTCAGCCCTCACACTCACGGTGAGTATCGAGAGTGTTTGCTGTGAGGAAGCCTACTCGATTTGTGAGTGTGAGTGGTTTTCCGAACTCTGCTTAATAGTTTATTTGGGAATATTTTTCATTGAATTAGGCTGGTACAAATATTTTTAAAAGTTTTTGTCACCCCCCCCTTCAAAATTGGCCCGAAAAATCAGGGGGCAAAAAAAATATTTTTACAATAAACTTCAAAATTTCAATGAAAATTCAAGTGCAACCAGCTGAAATCAAATTAAAATACATTCTCCTGCGTTTAAAATAATTTTTAGCATGTTTGGGTTTATTAAAAAATCTTAAGATTTTTTGAAAATTTTCGATGCAAAATCTTTTTTTTCGATTCAATTTTTGTTTTTGTCAGATCTTAGATTTTTTGAAAACTAATGATTGCAAAACAACTGAACTAGTGTAAAATGCATTTTAAAACACTTTTTTCATTTAAATGTGAAGACTATGGCTTGTTATTTAAATTTTTATATTTTTTTATTTTTTTGCCCCCCCCCTTGACCTCGGCCTGGGCCAAGGGACAAAAACTTTTTTAAATATTTGCATCGGCCTTATTAAATCTTTGGAAAAACGTCATAACTTAAACAGGGATGTCAGATGCACACACGTTTCGAATGTCTCTCGATTACCTTTCCAACAAAAGGTCGGTTGATGGATCCGGAAATTGTTTACAAACAAATAAGTGAGATCCGGCTACAAAAAAAGTACATAAATATCACTAAAGTGGTCATAACATGAGACAGTGTTGCCAGATCTTCAGTGTTTTGGACTCGTTGGAAAGGTCTTTCGATTACCTAACCAACAATGGGTAGGATGATAGATCTGGACATAGTTTACATACATTTGAGTGAGGTCCGGCCTAAAAAAAGTACATAAATATCAATTGGGTGGTCATAACTTGAGACAGGGTTGCCAGATCTTCAATGTTTTGGACTTGTTGGGAAGGTCGTTCGATTACCTATCCAATATATACACACGTACGCACAGACATATGTTCAGTTTTCGATTCTGAGTCGATATGTATACATGAAGGTGGGTCTACGAACTTCTTATAAAAAGTTCATTTTTCGAGCAGGATTATAGCCTTACCTCAGTGAGGAAGGCAAAATCAGTTTTACCTAAAATGTATTCTCAACATGAAAACAGAGCATTTTGACAGAAAAAAACGTAAAGTACTTTTCCGAAGACTTTTTCTTGAAAAATATTTTTGAATTTTGTTGAAGAAAATTTTAAAAACTTTTGAAAAATCTTTCTTTTTGAAAAAGGTGTTTCAGCCAAATTTAAAAAAATACTGATAATAGCCAGAATAGAATTCATGAAAAAATCCAGAAGATTTTCAGATTATCTGATATGTCCTCTCAAAAAGACTTAAAATAGCTTAAATTTTTTCCATTTGACTAAAATAGGTTTATGCATTATAAAATTTTACTTAACTGTAAAAGTACTGTTTGATAAAATAAATATTTGAGGAATTTATTTCTAATTTTGATGACTTATAATAGTAAAAAAAATTGACAGCTCACAATAATTCAACTTCAATGTCAATTGTGTTTTATCTTGAAACAATTTCTAATAAATTATGTAAATGAATGTGTTTGCAACCTTCCAGCAAACAAAATTACTAAGAAAAGGGAATCAATACAGCCAAAACATGACTTGTAAGAAGGGCGCATATATTTCATGACTAGTTGCAAATCGAGAAACAGAGTTGTTTTCGATTGATATTCTTGAAAAAGAATTTCATCGGTAGCTTTAAATCGGCCTTTTTAAATCAGAATCTAAAGATTGTTGTTCTGATCTTCCCCTGGTTAAGGATTCAAAATTATCCAGATAGTAATAATAAATATAAAATAAATAATTGTTTTGAAATTAGGATAAAATCCGAGCTGATTTTTTTTGTTATCGATATGTATTAAAAACATCATAACAAACGGATAAAGTTTGAGCCATTATTGAAAATTTGATTTTTACTGTGCACTTCAATTGAAGCAGTGCGTGGCCGAATTGTTACGCTGTCCGCTTTGCAAGCGGATGATTCTGGGTTCGATTCCCATCTGCTGCAACCTTCCATCGGATGAGGAAGTAAAATGTCGGTCCCGGCCTTGGTTGTTAGGCCGTTAAGTCATTCCAGGTGTAGGAGTCGTCTCCATGCCATAAGTACAAACAACACACCAAACTAATCCTACTCCGGTGGAATCGCTGGCGGCGGCTGGACTCGCAATCCAAGGGTCGTCAGTTCAAACACTGGGGTGAAAGGTTCTTTGGAGTAGAAAAAGGTTTGGGTGCTCTTCCCATTCAAGCCTTCGAACTCCTAGGTTCGAGCAGAAACTTGCAATTAGAGGGTGACGAGCGGGAATTCCCGGGAAATTGGCCATTTTTGGACCTCTCGATTCCCGGGAAATTTGGTCGAGACTCCCGGGAAATTTTATACTTATAAATATCGAACCAAAATTAATAAACTAATCAGAAAAACATTTGAAAAATTCGAAATTGTTTAGAACATTGGATGTTCAATGTTCGATTTTCAAGCTTGAATAAACCAATGCTTCTCTATTCTTCTTATTCTAAAAGTTTAACTTTTCAAAAATTCCAATAACTATAATTGAGAGTGAATTTGGACCCCAAAATTAATCTTGAGCATTCTAAGCACTTACACACCAGAAATGAAATATTTTTTATTTCTAAGAGGGAAAAGCCTTTTCAAGATAAGTTTAATTTTCATATCCTCACTCGAGCATAACAAAACTCATTATCTTGTTTTTTTTTAATTCTAAGTAAGTCAATTTCGCTGTATCGGTGTAATTTCTTTTTTAAGTCAATTAGTCATTTTGTGTTTTGCATATTAAATTATATTTTGAGAATAAAAATCAGGCATTATTTGTAAAGTTAGTGTCCACTAATTGTGAACATTTACAGTTGACCTTAAGAAGGAAAAAATCAACTTAAAGTTTTTGTTTTGAGTCGTTATTTATCATATTGCAAAAAAATTGAAAATTAGGGGAACTATACCCTTTTTCGGCCTGTTTCTATTATCGGCCTATCAGCACTTTGAACATGAATTACGGCTTTCAAAAGGTGTTTTTGACTGTTACAAAGTAATAAATAGCTCATATAAAAGTGAGCAAGCAACTCTCCATTGTTGATCCATCTGAAAATGTTGATTTAATAGCGGAAAACGACAAAAGTGATGAGAATCGGTCGAACGGCTTAGAGTGATTAAAATAGGTATATTTCCCCTATATATTAGTTATTTTTTTTTACTTTCAAAAAATCTAATAACAACACAGAAAAAAAACACATGGTAATATTACATCTGGAAAGGTTACATCTTTTATGTCGGAAAAAATGAGTAATTTTACCTCTGAAAATGTGTTATTTTACCACTATTCTGGTGTAATGTCGCATTTTCAGTCTAAATTGAGGTAAAATTACATCATAAAAAAGGTAATTTTCAACCTTCTAAAATTACACCTTCCAAATATACACTTTTTTTTTGCTGTGAAGTTTAACAACAAGTTTGTGCAACTTTTGAAAAATCACTCAGTGCGAATGAAGAATCGTAAACATTTTAAACTGCAATTTCGAGTCCCAAAAAGGCTCAAGAAACGATTTTGTATTTGTAGATTGAGGGAAAAATCAAAATGTAGAAATAGTTCCTCAAAATAATGAGGTTGCTTAAATTTACGTTTCATTGGATTAATATGAATTCATTGTATCTGAATTTATTAAAAAGACACTTTTTTTTACTTTTCTTTTTAAGATATTGTCACTTTTAGCTTTTCAAAAAAAAAAATCCCGGGTCCCGGGAATTCCCGGGAAATTGCAAAACTCAACTCTCGATTCCCGGGAAATTGAAAATCTCGAGAATCGTCACCCTCTTCTTGCAATAGAGACCACAAAAGACCCGGGGGTCGTTAATGTGGATGGTTTGATTTTTTCAATTGAAGCTTTTCGATTTAATTTTTGATTAATTCACAGATCCCCACATTCGATTTTAATCCTGAGATATTCAATAAAAACTCCGTGCAATGTTGTCACACTTCATATGAAAGAAGTTTCAATCTTGTCGTGCTATCTTGACACAGTCTGAAAAGTTATGTAAGTGCGACAACTGGCCAAAGAGATTTCATTTCAGAACGCGTTTGACACACGTTCAAGCCCGACTACCGCAAAAAAATTGTAATTATAACTTGAGACTCCGGCAACCAATTCCAACCAAACTTCAGGACAACGCTCAGAATGATCAACCAAACAAAACGTGTTTGTTATTGTTTATTTCACGTCAATTCGAACAATCTGTGTCTTTTCTTTGGAAAAAAAAATCAAAAAAAGCATATTTAAAACTATTTTTGATGTGTGATCAAATGATTTGTTTAATTCCAATATCCAATACTTCTACAATTTTTTTTGATTTATTTCTCTAATGCTCAAAATTAACTCCTCAAATCACTTCCCAACTGACGTTGAGAGTCAATTTGATGCAATTTTATGCTCTTCTTCGGAAAATATGCAATGCAGATTCACCTCATGTAAATACGATGCAGCTGCATAAAGGTACGTTAATGGCATACGATGCACCACCACTTACTTATGTATGTGTGAGTGCGTTTGGCTGCATCATGATGTTGTGCAGAGGAGCGATTAATTAATCCCTCCGAAGGTGCTCATCACATCACGATGATGATCACAATCGAGGCCCTTGCATGGCCATTTGACGGCTGGATGGACCACCACCACCCCCACGGTTGGGTGGCTTTTCTATTTGGTGGTGGCGGTGTTTGATTTTCAGTAATGATGGACATTAGCACTATTTGTTGGTTAGATTGGTACGCGGCGAGGATCGCTAACGATGGGATGTAATGAACCTTTGCTGGTTGTTTGTTGTTGTTGTTTGGTATTTGAAGTTGGATGTTCCGTAGAAGGAAAAAGAATGTTTGACCGTTTGATGCAATGACTTTATCGGTAACTAAACGTTATTGAATATTTTTATATTTATTTGTTTTGTGCTCACTTACCATTTTTGATATATTCAATTTAAAAGTTTTGGTCAATCTTTTTTTTATTAATTTATTTCTTGAAGCATAATTCAATTAAATAAATCTGTTGCTATCTTATTATCTGCGTAAACATTTCAACAAAGCACGTTTTTTAAAGACAAAAAGTTTCTCATTTAAATGATATTTGCTGTGGCATATAATCAGCTAGACAATAAAAAAGAGATTTAAATTTCTCGGCTCATATTTTCATGATTCAACGAGGCGTTCTGTCAAAACATAAAATCATGATATCTCAAGCCTGAAACGGATAACTTATCCATCACCATGACTGAAACCCTGCAAAATTGCCTTTTCCACAGCCTGTCAAATGCGAGCCAAACGAAACGTTACAATTCAATTGAAAACCTAGACCGCAATAAAACTGATGTCTCTCTTAACACTTTTCCTCGCATTTTTAATTTTATTGTTGGGTAATTCTCCGCCAACTCACACAGCAGTTGCCCCGACCCCTCTTCGATTTGCGTGAAACTTTGTCCTAAGGGGTAACTTTTGTCCCTGATCACGAATCCGAGGTCCGTTTTTTGATATCTCGTGACGGAGGGGCGGTACGACCCCTTCCATTTTTGAACATGTGAAAAAAGAGGTGTTTTTCAATAATTTGCAGCCTGAAACGGTGATGAGATAGAAATTTGGTGTCAAAGGGACTTTTATGTAAAATTAGACGCCCGATTTGATGGCGTACTCAGAATTCCGAAAAAACGTATTTTTCATCGAAAAAAACACTAAAAAAGTTTTAAAAATTCTCCCATTTTCCGTTACTCGACTGTAAAAAATTTTGGAACATGTCATTTTATGGGAAATTTAATGTTCTTTTCGAATCTACATTGTCCCAGAAGGGTCATTTTTTCATCTAGAACAAAATTTTTCATTTTAAAATTTCGTGTTTTTTCTAACTTTGCAGGGTTATTTTTTAGAGTGTAACAATGTTCTACAAAGTTGTAGAGCAGACAATTACAAAAAATTTGATATATAGACATAAGGGGTTTGCTAATAAACATCACGAGTTATCGCGATTCTACGAAAAAAAGTTTTGAAAAAGTTGGTCGTCATCGATCATGGCCGTTCATGGTCACCCGCGACAGACACGGACGACGAAACAAAGAGAAACGCAAAAAGTAACTTTTTCAAAACTTGTTTTCGTAAAATCGCGATAACTCGTGATGTTTATTAGCAAACCCCTTATGTCTATATATCAAAATTTTTGTAATTGTCTGCTCTACAACTTTGTAGAACATTGTTACACTCTAAAAAATAACCCTGCAAAGTTAGAAAAAACACGAAATTTTAAATTGAAAAATTTTGTTCTAAATGAAAAAATGACCCTTCTGGGACAATGCAGATTCGAAAAGTACATTAAATTTCCCATAAAATGACATGTTCCAAAATTTTTTACAGTCGAGTAACGGAAAATGGGAGAATTTTTAAAACTTTTTTAGTGTTTTTTTCGATGAAAAATACGTTTTTTCGGAATTCTGAGTACGCCATCAAATCGGGCGTCTAATTTTACATAAAAGTCCCTTTGACACCAAATTTCTATCTCATCACCGTTTCAGGCTGCAAATTATTGAAAAACACCTCATTTTTCGCATGTTCAAAAATGGAAGGGGTCGTACCGCCCCTCCGTCACGAGATATCAAAAAACGGACCTCGGTTTCGTGATCAGGGACAAAAGTTACCCCTTAGGACAAAGTTTCACGCAAATCGAAGAGGGGTCGGGGCAACTTTTCCCGATTTCGTGTGAGTTGGTAGAGAATTACCCTGTTGTTTTCCTTTTTCCGAGCACTTTTGTTTGTGGTTTGGTTATGCTTGGCATGCTCAGAGAACACTCTGTTTTGCCTGGCTTTTAATTTGAGAGTGCACATTATCGTTACTCACACACAGTTTTTCTTGCATTTTATGTTTATTCCTTGTTCACACACACACACACACACACACACACACACACACACACACACACACACGCCTTAAGAAAAAAGGTAACCATGTATTAAATGAAAATTGCACTGCTTGCACTCCTTCGACTTCCCCGGCAATGCTCACGCAAACGATCAAAACGATGAAACGGTCGATGCTCACTTGGCTTAGACAATTGAATTCATTAAAAGCAGTATAGGCAAAAATGTTTATGAACGGATTATGATGAGTGGGTGCTGGTTGGGATCAGAAGTGACCAGTGCTTTATGTGGCGATTGGCATATTTGGGTTCGTCACTTGTGACAAGTCACTTTTTTCCGGGAAGTGAATATGATTAAATCATAAATATAAATATCATACACATTCTCGAAAAAAATCTCAATTACGAAAATTTTGGTAACCTTACATGTTTAGGTCATCGCTGAAATTTTCGAGTTATCGCAGTTTTAGTGAAAAAAGTTGATTGTTTGCCGATTTCGTCAATTTCCCGTTTTCATGCGCGCCGAAAAACCCGGATTTTATTTTCAAAAAATCATATCTCTGAATCCTGTTGATGAACCTCGCCAAATTTTTTAAATTTAATGTAAAATTGTCCGAGGAATCCGTTAAAAATATTTTCAGATATAGGCTCTTTGGTCCAGACACCGTCAAAATGGCATTTGATGTTTTCATAAGACTTTTTCAAATGTTAGTCTTATCATCTTTCATTTGCGCCCAAGACAGCTAAAATCGGTTGAAAAGGGGCGAAGTTATGATTTAAAAAAAAGTGGTTTTGTGTAAAACGACGAAAACGGCCATTTTTCCGACCACCCTAACACGGCGAAGGCCACCCTAATGGCCAAACAAAAAAATACGGGTCTAATTATTTTGGCCAAGGAACCCTCAGACAATTTTTGACCCAAATCGAAGCACTTTTTTTTCTTTAGCTTTCATATGGAACTGCTGTTTATGGGTATCAAATGATCGAGATTTTTTCATACATTTTGAAAGTTTTAAAAAACATTTTTGAAAATACTCAAAATTGTTACAAAACTGCGTATTTTTGGAAAAAAAAAAACAAAAAAAAACGATTTTTTTACAATATGGTTATCAAATGATCGGGATTTTTTCATACATCCGAAAGTTATAACATAAATTTTTGAAAATACTCAATATTTCCCCAAAAATACAAATTTTCGAAAAAAAAACAAAAAAATTAAGTATTTTACAATATGGGTATCAAATGATCGGATTTTTTTCATACATTCGAAAGTAAAACACATTTTTTTGAAAATACTCGAATTTTTCACAAAACTTAGAATTTTCGAAAGTATACTCAAAATTTAAGTATTTTACAATATGGATAACAAATGAACGAAATGTTTCAAACATTTCGATAATAGTTAAATTTTTTCGTGAAATACGAATTTTATTACAAAACTACGTATTTTCGAACAAATACTTGAAATTGCAATTGCAATTTATCAATATGTGTATCAAATGATAGGAAATTGTTCATACATTTCGATAGCTATTATATTTTTTTTAAATACTCAAAATTTTCACAAAACTACGTCGTTCTGAAAAATATTAAAACATTTTTTTTCAAAATTGGTATTAAATGATAGATTTTTTTTGGAAATGCTCAAAATTTTCACAAAACTACGTACTTTTGACAAAAAATGTTCAAAATTTCAGTTTTATTATATGGGTATCAAATAATCGGATTGTTTTGCATACAATGATTTTTTTTAAGTACGTAGTTTTGTGAAAATTTCGAGTGTTTTCAAAAATTTGTGTTATTACTTTTGAAATGAATGAAATCATTTGATACCCATATTGTAATAAATAATAAAATTTCGAGTACTTTTTCAAAAATACGTATTTTTGTTTAAATTTTGAGTATTTTCAAAAATAAAGCTATCGAAATGTATGAAAAAATCCCTATCATTTGATACCCATATTTCAAAAACAAAAGTCTGAGTATTTTTTTAGCAACATTGCATTTTCAAAATACAGGAAAAATACGTATTTTTGTGGAATTTTTTATGTAATTATAGTTGCAATGGATAACTGACATCATCTTGATTCCAAAACACCAAGAATATTAAAAGTCCTTTTTGTGTTTTTAATAATGAGTTGCAAGTTCACTAAGGAGACAAGAAATTTTGTAAAATGCTTGATGATAGGTACTGACAAAAACACACTGAAAGAAAAATACACGCCAATTTTATGAGATTTTTAATTTTTAAGTTTAAAATTTAAATTTTAAGGTGATGTCAAGATTTTTTTCGTTCAACATTTTTGTGAAAATAGCCTTAAATGAGACAAAAAAGAGACTCACAAAAAATGCAGAATGGTATGCTTCCCCTAAAAAAATACAAAAATCATTTACTAATACTATTTTTTTGAAAAGTGGTATAAACGTCAAAATTTTCAAAAACCGATAGTGAGAATCGATTCCCCAGACAATTTTACATAAAAGTCTCCATATTGACCATTGTCCTATGTCCAATCCTTGTGAAGATACACTGCCTCTGATCGCATAAATGTCCCATATGCATTTTCATCGATTTCGAGTTATTGATGCAGTTTGGTTCAAAATTGTGTGCTCTTTCGAAAGAGCCTATAACATCCAGTACTTTGTTCTAGAATTCAAGAGGAAATCCAGTTTTTTTGCGAAAACTTAACACGTAGCCTTATGTATGGGACAAACTTCAAATGCGATTTTCTCAGCTTGCTGTTTTTGCATATGGGACATTTATGCGAACATGGGCAGTACAGCGGTTTTAAAAATAAAATATGGTCAATATGGAGACTTTTATGTAAAATTGTCTGGGGAATCGATTCTCACTATAGGTTTTTGAAAATTTTGACGTTTAGACCACTTAACTTGATTTTTGTATTTTTTTTAGGGGAGACATACCATCCTACATTTTTCGTGAGTCTTTTTGTCACATTTAAGCAGGGTTGCGAATGAGCGAGCGCTCACGGAAAGCGTGCTCGCTCCAGCTGGAGCGTGAGTTTTTATCAGGTAGCTCGTGCTCGCTCACGCTCACCGGAGCGTTTTGCGCTCACGTGAGCTGGTGAGCCAAAGTAGGTAGTTGTTTTTCCCTGATGAAGCATCTGCCTGTTTGAAACGAAGTTTCTAGAACTATCTCAGCACAGGCAGCAAAAACAAACAAGAAAGTGGTCAAACAAACAAAAGTAAGCAATAAAATGGATGTAGTCGGCGAACCCAAATATACGTTCTATTTAAATTCAGAATTAGCCAAGGGGCAGAATGATTTACTCTTGAGTGTGCTAACAAAGAGCTAACTCATTCTTAATGTGAAAAATCATTGACGTGAAGAGATGCACTGATACGTATAAAAAATTGAATTAATTGAGAAATGTTTATTTTAAGTTGTTAGAATCCGGAGTTTTGACTCAAGGCGGTTATAAAAACACCAAAAAAATAAAATTTGTTTTATTGAACCTTTATAAAAAACAGCAGTGAGCTCTATAAAAGTTATAATCATCCCTCATATTCGGAACATTTTAGAGAATGTCCATATTCAAAAAATCATTAATTGAATCTGTAATTGAATATTTTCAGAGGCTTGGTAGCGGAAGTGTTAGATATAATTTACTTGACGGAAGAGGAACCACCCTTTATGTGCTAAAACATAACAATGACAATTTATATTATTTCATTCAAATGGGTTATTTCAAACACTAGCAATTTGGAGGCTTTTTGTAAAAAGATAATTGTTTCAACAATTTTACCCTATTTTCTAGAATGAGAAAGATTAACTTAATAAAAATGATCATCCGTTTCCAAGCACTGAACGATTTATTAAATGGAATGACTTTTGTTTAATGGTTGCTCATTCTGATCCGCACGCTGGAATGGTAGCCAACAAACGGTTAAGGTACATAAAACAGTTTAATTTTATATTTTAATCAACCAAGCATATAACATAGAATCGAACTTACCCCAGCATAAATCTTCTTGAATTATTTCATTGTTTTTTTAAGTTTTTCTAAGGATTACAGTCCTTTTTGTTCACGCGCTCATACCCTTCCTTTGTTTCCACTGACATGCTGCGCCTTAAATACAAAATCTAACTAAGATTGAAAAACAAAAAAACTGTCTCAAAAAGTAAAACGATTCGCGATACTTCCAAAGTGAGCGCTCCGTGAGCGAAAAATGAGCGCGAGCGCGAGCGTGAGCCAAACGCGAGCTGAAAAAATCGGAGCAAACGTGAGCGCGGGCAAACGTGAGCTAGCTCGCGCAGCGCTCCTCCTCACGAATGAGCGAAACGTGAGCGCTCACGAGCGCGTGAGCGCGTGAGGAACGCAACACTGCATTTAAGGATATTTTCACAAAAAAAAATGAACAAAAAAAATCGTGACATCACCTTAAAATTTAACTTTTAAACTTAAAAATTAAAAATTCTCATAAATTGGCGTGTATTTTTCTTTCTGTGTATTTTTGTCAGAGAGCCCATTAAATTTCCTACAAGTTTGTCTTTGACCACTATTTGATACGATGCAACGGCTTTGAGGTACAGTAATTTTTAAATAACAAAATACAAAAATTTTCTAATAATTTACGCCCTGCTCAAAAGTTATATTTGAGTACAATTGGCTCCATACCCACAATAATGTCTTATATAGGCCTAGGAAAACATGTCTAAAAAGTTTCATTGAAATCGGAGAGGGTCGGGTACAAAAGTACCAGAAAAATTCCCGATTTGAGCTGGAATTGCTCCATAGTCTAATACCTCTTTGAAATGGTAATTTTTCCGGGAAAGCTTAAAAAATCTCGAAAAAATTAAAAATAATTAAAAATAAATCATGGTAATATTACATCTGTTAAGAAGTTTATCTCTTATGTCAGAAATTTTTTGTAATTTTGCCTCTGAAGATTTGTAATTTTGCATCTTTTCTGGTGTAATATCACTTTTTCAGTCTAAATTTAGGTAAAATTACATCATTAAAGCGGTAAGTTTCAACCTTACAAAATATCATCTTCTGTGAAACTATTCCATCAACATTCCGTTTTTCCATCAACCTTGGTTGATGCGTCTCTTTTCGCATTTAAATCATCTCCCACCTTTTCTAGAACCCACCCAAAAAACACCATCAAAATAAAATAAATGACTCAAACATTCTCGCGTGCTCTGTGTCACAGCCAAACCTTGACAGTGACGTGAAAACGCGGCCAGAATCGTGTTTTCTCAAACTCGATGATGGTGACCGACGATGAAACATGTTTTCGCGGTCAAACGCGTGACCTGCGTGGTATGTAAACAGAGGAAAAGTCACCGTCACTTGGGGTGGGAATGTCATGTTTTCATGTTATGATTTATTTATAATTGATATTTGATTTTTAAGGCAAAACATGTTTCGGTAAGAAATGATTTGAATTCAGATTTTGAAAATTTTTAAAGTCACTCCACTCGAAAAGAAAATGAAATTGAAAATGAAGGAAAGCCAGAACACATTTCCACTTTGTACGATCGACCTCGGCCGAATGCCCCCCCCTGGTTGTAGAGGAAGCGTGAAAAAATAATGAAATGTGAAAAATAACACAGGAAGGAGGCAAAACTCAGCGTTCCAAAATTAGCTCGATGATCTTTGCACACCATTGGCGATTGGGAAGTTTTTTTTTGTTGTAATAAGATTTGAACAATTTGTATTTAGCATTTTTTTTACAATCTTCCACGTCCAGCACAGAAACCCTCAGTTATCATTAAATGTAGTGATTGCTACCCTTGCTAAACATTTATACCCCCGCCTATTCAACGTCTTTAATTAGATCGAATTTCGATGCATAAATTTAGCCCGACTCCAGCTTAGCCAAAGTGCCTCGATAAATAACTTCATGTGCGCACTCGGTACTGTTTCAGCTGCTGCTGCATTTGGAATTAAGATACCAATCACAAAAATAACTTAATTAGAAAGCTCGGGCGCGCATTGCACTCGCTCTTGCAGGTTTGCAGTTTTTCACCAACCGAAGCGATAAATTGATGCATCATTACTAGCGGCAAGTGCCAGCCAGGGGCTTCGGAAGGTAAATGCACCAGATGCAATTTGCAATTGCTGCACACCATTGCGGGGAGGAATGGTTTTAAGAAAAGGTTTTCAAGGTGTACAGACCGGAGATGCAAAGTAAAGCTTCTTTATGTTTCAGAGTGTGTGGTTCACGCGAAAAGTAGGAGATGTGTGTCAATGATAGAAATAGAAAAAAAGTTTTTCCAGTTTCTGAGAGGAACATCCTTAAAGAGTATCGAAAATTATTTCCACACAATTTTGGCATAGAACGACGAGAAAAAAAACTTGAAAAAAAATCATTGAAAGGCACTACTTTTTCAATTCAAGAAGTTATTTTTTTTTGGCGTTGAAGTCATTGAAATATTCTGAAATCTGTCTCATAAGAACATATTTTCGGATCGGTTTGATGTCCAGTGCAAAGTCGTGAACAAGATCGATTTTCTTGTAGTTATTGTGAATAACCCTTCGGAAAAGCAAATTACACTCTAAAAAAATTGGCACAAGAAGATCAAATTCATTTGGTGTGTTTAGATGAAAAATCAAGTTTGCAATTGAAATGTTCTTTAAATAAATTTTGAAAACGTGCACCGTTTTTGCCTTCACTCGAAAAATTAACTTCTTAATTCAACCTCGTAGACCAACCTTCACGTATACCTTTCGACTCAGGATCAAATTCTAATCAAATGTCTGTGCGTGTGTCTGGATGTGAGTCCGTGCACCGAAAAATAAGTACCGAATTGGACCGTTTTAGCCAATCCGTAGTACTTGAAAAGTCATGCTCAAAAAACGATTTTTATTAATGTCCGGAAGATTGTAAAAAGGGTGGTTTTTGTAAGAAAACCCGTCATGCTACTCATTTTTAGAAAGGTATTTAAAAAACCTTTCCAATGAACCTACAACAACGAAGATCTGACAAACTTATCAAAAGTTATGAGCACTTAAGTGTTATTTATACACTTTTTGGAGGCCGGATCTCAGATATTTTGATGAAAACGTTGGTCGGATCTATAAGACGATTTATCGTTGGATGGGGAATCAAAAGACATTTCAAATGAACATAAAACAACGAAGATCTGACAAACCTATCAAAGGTTATGAGCACTTAAGTGTTATTTGTATAGTTTTTAGAGGCCGGATCTCAGATATTTCGATGGAAAAAATGTCTGGATCAATCACGCGACCAATCAGTGGATACGACCTACGGATACGGACCTATCCAACGAGTCTAAAAAATTAGAGATCTGACAACCCTATCGCGTTATGAGTATATGAAGCTTTAATTAGAGAACATTTATAGGTTAGACATTTTCATTTTACCGAAAAAAAACTATATTTATGTCAGGAAGGCATCAACCACTTTATGGTAGATTAAGTAACGTTTATTTATTTATATCCACTAAAAATGTTTTTTTTGTTGAAAAAGTAGTTTTTTGTTACCTGAAAAATCGTGAGTATTATTTCAGTTCAGAAAATTTGCTTCAAAAACAATGGGTCTTAGAGGTGAAGTCGGGTCACACATATTTCAGCATTTTTCTATCTCAATGTCACCCCGGATGACGGTAACTCCTCATATTTGTGCAATGAAAAAAGAAATATATATAGAATGAAGAATATATTATGTTAATGAATTTAAATTTCTTTTGAATGAGTAATTCCCCGAGATTTCAGCAAACCGATTTCGAAAACATTTTTTATTTTGACTGAAAGTTTTTGTCCATCAAAAAAACTTCCTGCGCATACAAAAGTGGATTTGCTGTCTTCGGCAAAGTGGTAAGTATGGATGACAACTACACCCGAAAAAAATTATACACGGTTTTTTTTTAAATCATTTTTAATCATTTTTTTTCATTTCCAAAAAATCACATTTTTTATATGTTTGAGGGGACATAAGATGCCATCCTTTCTGAAAAATCCAGAAAATTAAAAAAAAAAATTGACCAAGTCAAGTGCACCGTTTTCAAGCTATTGCTATTTTCATGTAATTTATTTGAAAATAGCAGTTTTTTTTTATTTTTTTAACTAATGCTCATGTTAACTCATTTTTGTAAAAAAATATATCGACGTGCTGAGAAAATTTCCAACATTTTGCATTTTTTAACTATGTTAACACGGCCTTTGGTTGCTGATATATTGCCATGCAAAGACAAAAAATAGAAAAATTAGATTTTCTCAGTGTTAGTCCTCGTTACTCGATCACTTGATCTCGGGAACAAATGGTCCGATTTTCGATGTTAAAAAATGAAAATGTTGTAAAATTTTCTGCTTTTGTTCATATTTTTTTAATTGGAAATTTTATAATTCTTTATTTGTGGCATTTTGAAATGCTTGGCTGTATTCTTTAATTTAAAAATAAAATGGGCAAACATGGACAAAAAAATAGTTACTTTACCTAAAGTGAAGTGAAAACTGAAGTTCTACTTTGTAATTGAAATTAAATTTTCCGATTAAATTTTCCATTTTAAAAAATTAAGTCAACCTTTTTCTGACATTTGTTTTATTTTTTGAAAAATCATTTTTGTTTTCAAAAAAATTTTGCCCTTTCTGGAATTTTCTGAAAAGATGGCATTTTATGTCCCTTAAAAAATAATAATAAAAGTGTTTTTGGAAAACAATTTTTAGTGACAAAAAGTGATTTTAGAATCAGCAAAAAAATCCGTGTATCATTTTGTTTCGGTAGAGTCCTCATGCATACCTACAACATTGCCGAAGACACGAATTGGTCAACAAAATCCTACAAAAAATACAGAGTTTTGCATTTTTGCAAAACATGGATGGATAGCTCCAAATATGTATGGAAAATGATATGGACCAAGATATGGACAATCTTACTATGCAAAATGGCTGCTTTAGGCATACGGAAAAAACGATTAAAAACTACAAAAAATAGATTTGAAATAAGGCTTCTATCGAAGAGAATTGTTCAAATATATTTAAACCTAGCCTTTTTCATACAACTTTACAAGATTCACTTTTGTTTGAAAAAATGGGAAAAATCACAAAACAACACAGAATAATAAAAAGTACACTGAAATTTCACAGAAGCCTGATTAAATTATTTTGAAATAAAACTCTTTGCATATGTTTAATGTTCTCCGCAAACTTTCCAAAGAACTGTTTATGGTTTAAGAATCGAAAATCTCCCAAAAAATAACTTTACCGGAAAAACACTTTATTTAACATGTAACTATGCATCAACTTTAAAAAATCTCATGTAACTTTTTTTACAAAGGACTATTCGTTTTTGAAAGAAATGAAACAACCCACAAAAATACTGAATCAACAATAATTTAACTTGAAAGATTTTAGTTTTTTCCTTTGACTTTCCCCTTCCTGTAGCAGTTTTGTAGAACTATTTTTTCTAGAACTTTTTCCTAAGGAGCAATTCTCTGAGATTTGCGATTTTTTCTGTATTTTTTAATCCGACTGAAACTTTTTTGGTGCCTTCGGTATGCCCAAAGAAGCCATTTTGCATCATTAGTTTGTTCATATAATTTTCCATACAAATTTGGCAGCTGTCCATACAAAAATGATATGTGAAAATTCAAAAATCGGTATCTTTTGAAGGAATTTTTTGATCGATTTGGTGTCTTCGGCAAAGTTGTAGGTATGGATCTGGACTACACTGAAAAAAAAAAAATGATTCACGGTAAAAAAAAAATTGGTGATTTTTTTATTTAACTTTTTATCACTTAAACTTGATTTGCAAAAAAACACTATTTTTAATTTTTTTTATTTTTTGATATGTTTTAGAGGACATAAAATGCCAACTTTTCAGAAATTTTCAGGTTGTGCAAAAAAATCTTTGAGCGAGTTATGAATTTTTTAATCAATACTGATTTTTTCAAAACATCGAAATATTGGTCGCAAAAATTTTTCAACTTCATTTTTCGATGTAAAATCAAATTTGCAATCGAAAAGTACTTTAGTAAAATTTTGATAAAGTGCACCGTTTTCAAGTTAAATCCATATTAAGGTGACTTTTTTGAAAATAGTCGCAGTTTTGCATTTTTTTAAATTAGTGCACATGTTTGCACACTTTTGAAAAAAATATTTTTGAAAAGCTGAGAAAATTCTCTATATTTTGCTTCTTCGGACTTTGTTGATACGATCTTTAGTTGCTGAGATATTGCAATGCAAAGGTTTAAAAACAGGAAAATTGATGTTTTTTAAGTCTCACCCAAACAGCCCACCATTTTTCAATGTCGATATCTCAGCAACTAATGGTCCGATTTTCAATGTTAATATATGAAACATTTGTGAAATTTTCCGATCTTTTCGAAAACAATATTTTCAAAAATTTCAAATCAAGACTAACATTTCAAAAGGGCCAAACATTCAATATTACAAACACTTTATGAACTGATTATTTACTGAATAAAAATTTAATTGGAAAAATGATTTTAAATTCCTCAAATATTTTTTTTTATTTATCTCTTAAAGCAATTAGAAAACTGCTCATATTTGAATTAATGAAAGTTGAACAAAACATATTTCAGAAACAAGAGCAAACCATTTTGTAAGGATTGTTAAATAGTTATGCTTGAGATTAAAAACACTTTATAAACTTTATAAAGTATTGTTTACTCAAAAGAATGAAATAGCGTGCACAAATTTTACTGAGAAATGAATAAATTGTTTTGAATAAATATAAAATGTTAAAAAGTATACTAGCATCAGAACTTTATCTCGGAAAACTTTTTCCAAAATGCTCGTTTTGAGCTGACACAATAGCTGCAGACATACGAATAAATACGATTCTTTTGACCTTAACTATTTCGATCTTTTGGCTTTTGTGCTTTCTTGAGTCCATTGTTTCACTGGGAAAAGTTAACTTATTCCAGGGGTGCCCATCATTTGTTTAATGTGTGCCACATTTGAATGATCTAAAATGATTCAAAGTAAATTTTTCCCTATTACTGATGGGAATACCCCTGAAGATATTCATTTTAGTTTTTTTGTGTTTGAAAAATGAATTGAAGTGAGAAACTAAAAAGGACTTAAAAGGTTTAGTTTAAAATCAGAC